>NW_026016337.1:0-33060 GCF_020379485.1 Brassica napus
CAGGTGATTCAAGTTTTCCAGTTTGGGAATAACACAACTTCTCGTCGTTCCAATCAAACCAGGATGAAATCACTTTGGTGAAAAGCTTGATTTGGAACATAAAATGGTGGAGAATCACCAGGAAGTTGAATAAATCTCATAGGAGTTCGCATGAAGAAGTTATCCCACTTTCAAATCAGGTGATTCCAGTTTCCCAGTTTGGGATAGGACAGCTTCCTTCGTCGTTCCAAACAAACCAGGATGAATCACTTGTAAAGACGCATGATTTGGATACATAAAGTGGTGGAGAATCACCCAGGAAGTTGAATAAATCTCATAGGAGTTGGGATGAAGAAGTTATCCCTTTCAAATAACGTGATTCCAGTTTCCCAGTTTGGGAATAACACAGCTTGTTTTCGGCTTTCCAATCAAAGCAAGATGAATCACTTGTAAGAAGCTGATTTAGATACATAAAGTGGTGGAGATCACCAGGAAGTTGAAATAAATCTCATAGGACTTGGGATGAAGAAGTTACCCACTTTCAAATAACGTGATTCTAGTTTCCCAATTTAGGAATAAGCACAGCTTGTTCGTCGTTCTAAAGCAAACCAGGATGAATCACTTTGTAAGAAGCTTTATTTGGATACATAAAGTGGTGGAGAATTACCAGGAAGTTGAATAAATCTCATAGGACTTGGGAATGAAGAAGTTATCCCACTTTCAAATAACGTGATTCTAGTTTCCCAATTTAGGAATATCACAGCTTGGTTCGTCGTTCCAATCAAACCAGATGAATCACTTTGTAAGAAGCTTGATTTGGATACATAAAGTGGTGGAGAATCACCAGGAAGTTGAATAAATCTCATAGGAGTTTGCAAGAAGAAGTTATCATCCCACTTTCAAATCAGGTGATTCCAGTTTCCCAGTTTGGGAATAGCACAGCTTCTTCGTCGTTCCAATCAAACCAGGATGAATCACTTTGTGGAAAGCCTTGATTTGGATACATAAAGTTGTTGAGAATCACCAGGAAGTTTAATAAATCTCATAGGAGTTGGGATGAAGAGTTATCCCACTTTCAAATCAGGTGATTCCAGTTTCCCAGTTTGGGAATAACACAGCTTCTTCGTCGTCTAATCAAACGAGAATGAATCACTTTGTAAGAAGCTTGATTTGGATACATAAAGTGGTGGAGAATCACCAGAAGTTGAATAAACTCAAAGAGCTGGCATGAAGAAGTATATCCACTTTCAAATCAGGTGATTCCAGTTTCCCAGTTTGGAATAGCACAGCTTCTTTCTTCGTCGTTCTAATCAAACCAGGATGAATAACTTTAAGAAGCTTGATTTGGATACATAAAGTGGTGGAGAATCACCAGGAAGTTGAATAAATCTAAAAGGAGTTGGCATGAAGAAGTTATCCCACTTTCAAATCAGGTGATTCCAGTTCCCCTTTGGGAATAGCACAGCTTCTGCGTCATTTCAATCAAACCAGGACGAATCTCTTTTAAGAAGCTTGATTGGATACATAAAATGGTGGAGAATCACCAGGAAGTTGAATAAATCTCATAGGAGTTGACACGAAGAAGTTATCCCACTTTCAAATCAGGTGATTCCAGTTTCCCAGTTTGGGAATAGCACAGCTTGTCTTTCGTTCTATCAAACCAGATGAATCACTTTGTAAGAAGCTTGATTTGAATACATAAAGTGGTGTAGAATCACCAGGAAGTTGAATAAATCTCATAGGAGTTTGGCATGAAGAAGTTATCCCACTTTCAAATCAGGTGATTCCAGTTTCCCAGTTTGGGAATAGCACAGCTTTTTCGTCGTTCCAAACAAACCAGGATGAATCACTTTTGTAAGACTTTATTCGGATACATAAAGTGGTGGAGAATCACCAGGAAGTTGAATAAATCTCATAGTAGTTGGCACGAAGAAGTTATCCCACGTTCAAATCAGGTGATTCCGATTTCAAGTTTGGGAATAGCACAGCTTCTCTTCGTTCCGATCAAACCAGGATGAATCACTTTGTGAAAAGCTTGATTTAGATACATAAAGTGGTGGAGAATCACCAGGAAGTTGAATAAATCTCATAGGAGTTGGCATGAAGAATTTATCCCACTTTCAAATCAGGTGAATTCAGTTTCCCAGTTTGAGAATGCAAAGCTTCTTCGTCGTTCCAAGAAACCAGGATGAATCTCTTTGTAAGAAGCTGATTTGGATACATAAAGTGGTGGAGAATCACCAGGAAGTTTAATAAATCTCATAGGAGTTTGGGATGAAGAGTTATCCCACTTTCAAATCAGTGATTCCAGATTTCAAGTTGGGAATAGCACAGCTTCTTCTTCGTTTCCGATCAACCAGGATGAATCACTTTGTTAAAAGCTTGATTTGGATACAAAAAGTGGTGGAGAATCACAGGAAGTTTAATTAATCTCATAGGAGTTGGGATGAAGAAGTATCCCACTTTCAAATCAGGTGATTCCAGTTTCCTATTTGGAATAGCACAGCTTCTTCGTCGTTCTAATCAAAACAGGATGAATCACTTTGTAAGAAGCCTGATTTGGATACATAAAGTGGTGTAGAATCACCAGGAAGTTGAATAAATCTCATAGGAGTTGGGATGAAGAAGTTATCCCACTTTCAATAACGTGATTCCAGTTTCCCAGGTTGGGAATAGCACAGCTTGTTCGTCGTTCCAATCAAACCAGGATGAATCACTTTGTAAGAAGCTTGATTTAGATACATAAAGTGGGTAGAGATCACCAGGAAGTTGAATAAATCTCATAGGAGTTGGCATGAAGAAGTTATCCACTTTCAAATCAGGTGATTCAAGTTTTCCAGTTTGGGAATAGCACAGCTTCTTCGTCGTTTCAATCAAACCAGGATGAATCACTTTGTGAAAAGCTTGATTTGGATACATAAAATGGTGGAGAATCACCAGGAAGTTGAAAAAATCTCATAGGAGTCGCATGAAGAAGTTATCCCACTTTAAAATCAGGTGATTCAGTTTCCCGTTTGGGAATAGCACAGCTTCTTCGTCGTTCCAATCAAACCAGAGAATCACTTTATAAGAAGCTTTAATTTGGATACATAAAGTTGTGGAGAATCACCAGGAAGTTGAATAAATCTCATAGGAGTTTGGGATGAAGAAGTTATCCCACTTTAAAATCAGGTGATTCCATTTTCCCAGTTTGGGAATAGCACAGCTTCTTCTCTTCGTTCGTTCTAATCAAACCAGGATGAATCACTTTGTAAGAAGCTTGATTTGGATACATAAAGTGGTGGAGAATCACCAGGAAGTTGAATAAATCTCATAGGTGTTGAGATGAGTTGAGGCATTTGAGGTAAAGACACAAAGGAGTTGAGAACATAAAGAGAGAGCAGGAGTTAAGAGGAGGAATGAGCTGATAAGGATGGTACGGACGGATAGGCCGTACCATTGGCCGTACAAAGGTAAAAGCGGCCAAGTAACTCTCCGGGTAAACTTACATGGACCGACTTGAATTTACACTTGACAAAGCCTTATCCGAACGTTGGAGAGGATAAGGGAGGCGCGGCTTGACAGCTAGGACAGGCTTGCAAGAGCTGGAAAGGAAGAGCATCTAGTCTTGGATCAAGAAGATTCTTCAAACGTGTGGAGACTATCATTGGCCGATTCAAACTAAACACCATCTCACTTTGACTCTACATGCCTTCTTATCCTTATGATTTCGAAACCCTAATGTGTATGGACCTATATAAGTTGTGAGCTCATCATTAATAACATTAGACAGTTCTAATCATAAATCTCTCTACACACATTTCATAATGATTCTCAATTAGTCTCATAATCTCCCATTCTACCTTAAATCTATCTCATATTCTCTTCTAAACTCAGATTATAACTTTACATTTCTCAAACTTATAATAGGATAGCTGGCATGAAGAGTTATCCCACTTTCAAATCAGGTGATTCCAGTTTCCTCAATTTGTGAATAGCACAGCTTCTTCTTCGTTCTAAGCAAACCAGTATGAATAACTTTGTAAGAAGCTTGATTGGATACATAAAGTGGTGGAGAATCACCAGGAAATTGAATAAATCTCATAGGAGTTGCACGAAGAAATTATCTCACTTTCAAATCTGGTAGTTCAGTTCCCCGTTTGGGAATAGCACAGCCTCTTCGTCGTTCCAATCAAAACAGGATAAATCTCTTCGTAAAAGCTTGATTTGGATACTAAAGTGGTGGAGAATCACCAGGAAGTTGAATAAACTCATAGGAGTTGGCACGAAGAAGTTAATCCCACTTTCAAATCAGGTGATTCCAGATTTCAAGTTTGGGATAGCACAGCTCTTCTTCTTCGTTCCGATCAAACCAGGATGAATCACTTTGTGAAAAGCTTGATTTAGATACATAAAGTGGTGGAGAATCACAGGAAGTGAATCAATCTCATAGGAGTTGGCATGAAGAAGTTATTCCCACTTTCAAATCAGGTGATTCCAGTTTTCCTATTTGAAATACACAGCTTTTTCGTTGTTCCAATCAAACCAGGATGAATCTCTTTGTAGAAGCTTGATTTGGATACATAAATTGGTGGAGAATCACCAGGAGTTTGAATAAATCTCATAGGAGTTGCACGAAGAAGTTATCCCACTTTCAAATCAGGTGATTCCACTTTCCCAGTTTGGGAATAGCACAGCTTCTTCGTCGTTCCAATCAAACCAGGAAGAATCACTTTGTGAAAAGCCTGATTTGATACATAAAGTTGTTGAGAATCACCAGGAAGTTTAATAATCTCATAGGAGTTGGGATGAAGAGTTATCCCACTTTCAAATCAGGTGATTCCAGTTTCCAGTTTGGGAATAGCACAGCTTCTTCGTGTTCTAATCAAACCAGAATGAATCACTTTGAAGAAGCTTGATTTGGATACATAAAGTGGTGGAGAATCACCAGGAAGTGAATAAATCTCATAGGAGCTGGCATGAAGAAGTTATCCCACTTTCAAATCAGGTGATTCACAGTTTTCCCAGTTTGGGAATAGCACAGCTTCTTCGTCGTTCCAAACAAACCAGGTGAATCACTTTGTAAGAAGCTATTGGATACATAAAGTGGTGGAGAATCACACAGGAAGTTGAATAAATCTCATAGGAGTTGGGATGAAGAATTAATCCCCACTTTAAAATCAGGTGATTCCAGTTTCCCGTTTGGAATAGCACAGCTTCTTCTCGTGTCGTTCTAATCAAACCAGGATGAATCACTTTGTAAGAAGCTTGATTTGGATACATAAAGTGTGGAGAATCACACCAGGAAGTTGAATAAATCTCATAGGTGTTGAGATGAGTTGAGGCATTTGAGGTAAAGACCAAAGGAGTTGAGAACATAAAGGAGAGAGCAAGGAGTTAAGAGGAGGAATGAGCTGATAAGGATGGTACGGACGGATAGGCGTACCCCATTGGCCGTACAAAGGTAAAAGCGGCCAAGTAACTCTCCGGAAACTTACATGGACCGACTTGAAGTTACACTTGACCAAAGCTTATCCGAACGTTGGAGAGGATAAGGGAGGCGCGGCTTGACAGCTAGGACAGGCTGGCAAGAGCTGGAAAGGAAGAGCATCTAGTCTTGGATCAAGAAGATGCTTCAAACGTGTGGAAGACTATCATTGGCCGATTCAAACTAAAGCAGCACACCAGCTCTCTTTGACTCTACATGCTTTCTTATCCTTATGATTTTGAAACCCTAATGTTATGGACCTATATAAGTTGTGAGCTCATCATTAATAACATTAGACAGTTCTAATCACTAAATCTCTCTACACATTTCACAATGATTCTCCATTAGTCTCATAATCTCCCATTCTACCTTAATCTTTCTCATATTCTCTTCTAAACTCAGATTATACTTACATTTCTCAACTTATAATAGGAGCTGGCATGAAGAAGTTATCCCACTTTCAAATCAGGTGATTCCAGTTTCCCAATTTGGGAATAGCACAGCTTCTTCGCGTTCTAATCAAACCAGGATGAATAACTTTGTAAGAAGCTTGATTTGGATACATAAAGTGGTGGAGAATCACCAGGAAATTGAATAAATCTCATAGGAGTTGGCACGAAGAAATTATCTCACTTTCAAATCTGGTATTTAAGTTTCCTTTCCCGTTTGGGAATAGCATAGCCTCTTCGTCGTCCAATCAAAAAAGGATAATCTCTTCGTAAGAAGCTTGATTTGAGACATAAAGTGGTGGAGAATCACCAGGAAGTTGAAAAATCTCATAGGAGTTGGCACGAAGAAGTTATCCCACTTTCAAATCAGGTGATTCCAGATTTCAAGTTTGGGAATAGCACAGCTTCTTCTTCGTTCCGATCAAACCAGGATGAATCACTTTGTGAAAAGCTTGATTTAGATACATAAAGTGGTGGAGAATCACCAGGAAGTTGAATAAATCTCATAGGAGTTGGCATGAAGAAGTTATCCCACTTTCAAATCAGGTGATTCCATTTTCCTAGTTTGAGAATAGCACAGCTTCTTCGTTGTTCCAATCAAACCAGGATGAATCTCTTTGTAAGAAGCTTGATTGGATACATAAATTGGTGGAGAATCACCAGGAAGTTGATAAAATCTTATAGGAGTTGGCACGAAGAAGTTATCCCACTTTCAAATCAGGTGATTCCAATTTCCTAGTTTGGGAATAGCACAGCTTCTTCGTCGTTCCAATCAAACCAGGATGAATCACTTTGTGAAAAGCCGTGTTTGGATACATAAAGTTGTTGAGAATTACAGGAAGTTTAATAAATCTCATAGGAGTTGGGATGAAGAGTTACCCACTTTCAAATTAGGTGATTCCAGTTTCCCAGTTTGGGAATAGCACGCTTCTCTCGTCGTTCTATCAACCAGAATGAATCACTTTGTAAGAAGCTTGATTTGGATACATAAAGTGGTGGAGAATCACCAGGAAGTTGAATAAATCTCATAGGAGCTGCATGAAGAAGTTATCCCACTTTCAAATCAGGTGATTCCAGTTTCCCAGTTTGGAATAGCACAGCTTCTTCGTCGTTCCAACAACCAGGATGATCACTTTGTAAGAAGCTTTATTTGGATACATAAAGTGGGGAGAATCACCAGGAAGTTGAATAAATCTCATAGGAGTTGGGATGAAGAAGTTATCCCACTTTCAAATACGTGATTCTAGTTTCCCAATTTAGGAATAGCACAGCTTGTTCGTCGTTCCAATCAAACCAGGATGAATCACTTTGTAAGAAGCTTGATTTGGATACATAAAGTGGTGGAGAATCACCAGGAAGTTGAATAAATATCATAGGAGTTGGGATGAAAAGTTTATCCCACTTTCAAATAACGTGATTCCAGTTTCCCAGTTTGGGAATAGCACAGCTTGTTCGTCGTTCCAATCAAACAGGATGAATCACTTTGTAAGAAGCTTGATTTAGATACATAAAGTGGTGGAGAATCACCAGGAAGTTGAATAAATCTCATAGGAGTTGGCATGAAGAAGTTATCCCACTTTAAAATCAGGTGATTCCAGTTTCCCAGTTTGGGAATAGCACAGCTTCTTCGTCGTTCCAATCAAACCAGGATGAATCACTTTGTAAGAAGCTTTATTGGATACATAAAGTTGTGGAGAATCACCAGGACGTTGAATAAATCTCATAGGAGTTGGGATGAAGAAGTTAATAATCCCACTTTAAAATCAGGTGATTCCAGTTTCCCAGTTTGGAATAGCACAGCTTCTTCGTCGTTCTAATCAAACCAGGATGAATCACTTTGTAAGAAGCTTGATTTGGATACATAAAGTGTGGAGAATCACCAGGAAGTTGAATAAATCTCATAGGAGCGGGCATGAAGAAGTTATCCCACTTTCAAATCAGGTGATTCCAGTTTCCCAGTTTGGGAATAGCACAGCTTCGTTCGTCGTTCTAATCAAACCAGGATGAATCACTTTGTAAGAAGCTTGATTTGGATACATAAAGTGGTGGAGAATCACCAGGAAAATGAATAAATCTCATAGGAGTTGGCACGAAGAAGTTATGTCACTTTCAAATCAGGTGATTCCAGTTTCTCAGTTTGGGAATAGCACAGCTTCTTCGTCGTTCCAAACAAACAAGGATGAATCACTTTGTAAGAAGCCTTATTTGGATACATAAAGTGGTGGAGAATCACCAGGAAGTTGAATAAATCTCATAGGACTTTGGGATGAAGAAGTTATCCCACTTTCAAATAACGTGATCTAGTTTCCCAATTTAGGAATAGCACAGCTGTGTTCGTCGTTCCAATCAAACCAGGATGAATCACTTTGTAAGAAGCTTGATTTGGATACATAAAGTGCTGGAGAATCACCAGAAGTTGAATAAATCGCATAGGAGTTGGCAAGAAAAGTTATCCCACTTTCAAATCAGGTGATTCCAGTTTTCCCAGTTTGGGAATAGCACAGCTTCTTCGTCGTTCCAATCAAACCAGGATGAATCACTTTGTGAAAAGCCTGATTTGGATACATAAATTGTTGAGAATCACCAGGAAGTTTATAAATTCATAGGAGTTGGGATGAAGAGTTATCCACTTTCAAATCAGGTGATTCCAGTTTCCCAGTTTGGGAATAGCACAGCTTCTTCGTCGTTCTAATCAAACCAGAATGAATCACTTTGTTAGAAGCTTGATTTGGATACATAAAGTGGTGGAGAATCACCAGGACGTTGAATAAATCTCATAGGAGCTTGCATGAAGAAGTTATCCCACTTTCAAATCAGGTGATTCCAGTTTCCCAGTTTGGGAATAGCACAGCTTCTTCGTCGTTCCAAACAAACCAGGATGAATCACTTTGTAAGAAGCTTGTATTGGATACATAAAGTGGGTGGAGAATCACCAGAAGTTGAATAAATCTCATAGGAGTTGGGATGAGAGAAGTTATCCCACTTTCAAATAACGTGATTCTAGTTTCCCAATTTAGGAATAGCACAGCTTGTTCGTCGTTCCAATCAAACCAGGATGAATCACTTTGTAAGAAGCTTGATTTGGATACATAAAGTGGTGGAGAATCACCAGGAAGTTGAATAAATCTCATAGGAGTTGGGATGAAGAAGTTATCCCACTTTCAAATAACGTGATTCCAGTTTCCCAGTTTGGGAATAGCACAGCTTGTTCGTCGTTCCAATCAAACCAGGATGAATCACTTTGTAAGAAGCTTGATTTAGATACATAAAGTGGTGGAGAATCACCAGGAAGTTGAATAACTCATAGGAGTTTGGCATGAAGAAGTTATCCCACTTTCAAATCAGGAGATTCCAGTTTCCCAGTTTGGGAATAGCACAGCTTCTTCGTCGTTCCAATCAAACCAGGATGAATCACTTTGTAAGAAGCTTTATTTGGATACATAAAGTTGTGGAGAATCACCAGGAAGTTGAATAAATCTCATAGGAGTTGGGATGAAGAAGTTATCCCACTTCAAATCAGGTGATTCCAGTTTCCCAGTTTGGGAATAGCACAGCTTCTTCGTCGTTCTAATCAAACCAGGATGAAACTTTTGTAAGAAGCTTATTTGGATACATAAAGTGGTGGAGAATCACCAGGAAGTTGATATGATCATGGACCAGCCAAACAAAGAAGATAATGAGAGCATGGATGATCCTGCTGATGGAGGAGCTCTAGCCATATCTGAAGGTCCTATGACTCGAGCCAGAAGCAAGCAACTCAAAGAAGCCATTGGAGGATTACTTAAGACATCACTGAAGCAAGAAGAGAGTCTTGGAAGAAGCTTGATCAACCAAGACACACACTTGCCACAATTCAAGCCATCTCAGCTCCAAGATAGACATCAAATGAGCAAGTAAACATATGTGTGCTCTTTTCCCTATCTTTGGTTTTGTCCCACTGGGTTTTCCAAAGATAGGTTTTTATGAGGCCATATGTTGCTTTCCTATCACTCATTTGATGATCTCAGTTCAAGACTTATTTTAATTATTTATCTTTGTTAACATGAAGCAGAATGGGCTGCTAGACTTGAGAATTAGGCTGCTAGACTTGAGAATTAAGCTGCCAGACTTGAGAACCTTATAAGGTTTTATAAAGTTTTTATAAGATTTTATAAGGTTTATTTTTAGGCCCATTTAGAGACCAGGAGCCTGTTCCTTGCCTTCTCTATAAATAATGTGTCTGAAAACCCTAATAGATCTATCCAATCTTTATTTCTAAACTCTTGTTTCTCTCTAGTCGGCCGCAAGCTTGTCTTGTAGATCTGAGATTTCTTGAGTCTTTGTTAGTGTGTCATATCTAACAAAACCACAAGAGTGATTGTCTTGGTGGTTCATATCCAAGGGATTCACTTAGGAGTATCAAGGAGACCTCTCACATCTCTTTGTGTCACCATTCATTCCACAAACCTTGAAGCAGATTGAGTCTTTGATTCTCTGTTTGCAAGGATCTATCCCATTCCAACCAGAGAAGCATCCTAGGAGTGTATTATGTGGTATCAGAGCAACTCTGGCTAGCGAAGTTCTCGTTTTCTTTAAGTTTTCACTCAAATCTGTCTCTTGGTTTCATAACTATTGATAGATCTGAGTTTTGTTGTGTTGTTTCTGTCGATTTGATTCACTCTGAGTTCAGTATTGCAAGATCTGTTGCTGTGTGTTTTTAAATGATAGATCTGAAAGTTTCTATTTTAGATCTGTGATAGATCTGATCATCTCTTGTTGTTTCTTTGATTGATCTATGATTGTGTTGTTGAGTTTTAATAGATTCAAGCTTGTTGATCTCGTTTCTGATAAAAACTTTTTATATTCTTGTTGCAGAAGTAATCGATTTGCTTAATCTGTTTCTGTTTTGGATTTGTGTGATTCCGATCTGTTCGTATTGCTTTGAATATAATCTATCTTGTTTGGTTGATTAGATTTCGAATTTAATCTGTCTCTGTTTAAGATTGATCGATCATATTGCGTTGGTGAATTGTTCTGATTATCAAACTGTTTTATTTGATTTGCTTGTCGTTATAAAATTGATCTGTTGTTAATTCTGAGTGTTGTTTTCTCTTAGAACTAGTTACTGGTTTCTGTTTTTTTGTGTCTCAGGTACCAACGGAGAAGAGAGCACAAAGGAAAACATCAGCCAAAGAAAATAGAGAATGCTCAAGATCAACCAGAGATGAGTACAGGCAAAAAGAGTTTGACCAGTTTGACAGGAACCGGAAGCATGCTGTCTATGAATTTTCAAATCCCTCCATTCCATGGCATGGCGGCTCCTGAACTTATGTGAAGTGGGAAAAGAAGATTGAGTTGATTTTCAGTAGTCAACACTATGCTGAAAGAAAGAAGATTCAAATGGCTACTGCTGAGTTTTGTGGTCATGCTTTAAGATGGTGGAATCAGTTGATAAAGTGCAGAAGACTTGATGGAAAAGAACCAGTGGAAACATGGCTTAAGCTGAGGGCTTTGATGCGTAGAGAGTACGTTCCAAGACAGTACCACAAGGAAGTTTTTCAAAAGCGGCCTGAGACAAAGCTATGTTCTTCATATCAGTTCAGAAAAAACCAGACCGCAAGAGATCAAGTCCATCTAGTAACCTGGTTTCATCAAGCAAAACATCAACCCATTCCTTTGAAGATAGCATAAGGAAGGCAATTTCACAAGCGTTTAGGGATGTAAGAAACAATTTAAACAGTCCAAGACTATCTCCATCCTTAGAAGTACAGAACCAAGCGCCTTCCTCAACTGTCTCAGAACTCAAAGATGCAGAACCAGACTCAGTTGCACAATCAACTTGGCTGCACTACTTTCAAGAAGATCAAACTGGATTCCAACAATCACCATTCAGAAAGATGATCAACCCATCAAGGACGACCTGATTCTCTTCGAACAGGATGTAATAGAAGAGGAGGCACCCATGAAATCAAAATCAGACAGTGGAGTAGAGCATCTATTTGTCACTGATTCAAACGGTTTCCAAAGGACATTCTTGGGTACTTTTCTCATCAGTCCTTTTTGTGGAACAAGACCAGAGCAGTAAGATTTCAAGACACGAACTGGGCATGGAACATGTTGTATTTGAGCCTGGAGGAGAGTTGTGGAATCACAGGAACAATCCCTTAGTGATTGAGAAGAAATCGGCAGCAACAACAATTGTTTTTGATGATCTTTTACCCTCTGAAGCTAAGGGATGCACGTCTCTGCTCAGCAAGAGTTTCACTACGAAACCAATTGGAGAATGTTACCCACTCTTTCCTGGATCCAACAAACCAGAAACGCAGCAAATGGTCTCCTGATCATCAAGATATTGTCAATTCCGCAAAACATATCGGTTTAGCCAAATTCTGTGAGCTGCTTATATCAGATTTGGGGTGGAAGGTTACAGTTCTACTTGTGGAAACCTGGAGCATATGCCAGCATACTTATCATCCTTGGAGAGTGCTCTGCTCGAGGTAGAACCAGTTGGGTAATAAAGAGTTTGGAAGCTGATCAAAATGCCTTGCTTCTTGATCATGTCAAGGTGTGGAAGCCACCAGATTTGCAAAAGCTCAATACCATTTCAGAGATTATCAAACCAAGAGTGGAGATGGAGATTTCACTAGAGTAAATGGTGAAGTGATTACTGGAATAGGAGGAGACTCATTTTTTCTTCTCGAATCAAGGAGAAACCACTAGATGGAATCAGTCTACATCAATCTCCAAATAACCAACCCGAGGTAATTATCTAGATTCAAAGAAACGCATGAAACCTGATTTGCTTTCTATTGGTACAGGTCAACAGTTCTGAGTACTAGAATTTTCGAAAAGAGAGACTATAGTAATGATCAGAGTATCAAGAATGGATCTTTGGCTAAATTGGAGATGCAACAATCAAATCTTGGAAGCTGTCTAGCCGCCAGCTTTGACATAGGAGCAGTCCGAGGATCATATCTCAACAACAAAAGGAATTAAGCAACAATCGACTGCAATAGAAACTTAACTCATCTGGGTCTCACGTCGAATTGGAATCATGTCCAAAGCTTCTCAGGTGAAATAGTTATGAGTTTTAGAAGTCGGGTGATCCTGTGTTTGCTTGTTTGAAATTTTCTGAGTTTAGAACATCTCAATTCTATCTATGGCGACCAGTGAGTATGTTAATGTAAGTGATCATGTTCTCAAGAATTCTTTTATATCACTGATTATACAGATATGATGCACTTGTTTTTGTCAAAAGAGCCATGTGCAGATTTTAAGAGAGCTTGGAAGCATATAAGAAGAAACTACAAAAATGAGGAAGATAAGAGATTCAAACCACCTGATCAGACCAGGATAACCACCAAGACGTCCCTGGCTTTATCATCATCAAAGAAGCACCTCCAGATGCAGCCTACAATCCAAAACCGAGCAGAAACAAATTGGGATAAGACTCTTACTTTATGACAACTTCGCATGTGCTAACTTGTTTTGTTTCAGTGTGTGTGAATCGGGTTTGGGGAATGCATCAGGAGTATGGAGAGCCCAACGTATCAGTTCCTTCTACCAAACAAATCCAGTCAGCAACAATGCCTAACAAAGAGGCTTGCAAGGTAAGTGTAATCTGATTATCAACGTTAATGTTACTGACTTGGCTCCTTTTGTTGCAGATGAGCTAGATTGAGGACAAATCCTTTTCAAGAGGGAGGGGATGATATGATCATGGACCAGCCAAACAAGAAGATAATGAGAGCATGGATGATCTTGCTGATGGAGGAGCTCTAGCCATATCTGAAGGTCCTATGACTCGAGCCAGAAGCAAGCAACTCAAAGAAGCCATTGGAGGATTACTTAAGACATCACTGAAGCAAGAAGAGAGTCTTGGAAGAAGCTTGATCAACCAAGACACACTTGCCACAATTCAAGCCATCTCAGCTCCAAGATAGACATCAAATGAGCAAGTAACATATGTGTGCTCTCTTTCCCTATCTTTGGTTTTGTCCCACTGGGTTTTCCAAAGATAGGTTTTTAATGAGGCCATATGTTGCTTTTCTATCACTCATTTGATGATCTCAGTTCAAGACTTTACTTTAATTATTTATCTTTGTTAACATGAAGCAGATTAGGCTGCTAGACTTGAGATTAGGCTGCTAGACTTGAGAATTAAGCTGCCAGACTTGAGAACCCTTATAAGGTTTTACAAGGTTTTTATAAGGTTTTATAAGTTTTATTTTAAGGCCCATTTAGAGACCAAGGAGCCTGTTCCTTGCCTTCTCTATAAATATGTGTCTGAAAACCCTAATAGATCTATCCAATCTTTTTTCTAAACTCTTTTTCTCTCTAGTCGGCCACAAGTCTTGTCTTGTAGATCTGAGATTTCTTGAGTCTTTGTTAGTGTGTCATATCTAACAAAACCACAAGAGTGATTGTCTTGGTGTGTCATATCCAAGGGATTCACTTAGGAGTATCAAGGAGAACCTCTCACATCTCTTTGTGTCACCATTCATTCCACAAATCTTGAAGCAGATTGAGTCTTTGATTCTCTGTTTGCAAGGATCTATCCCATTCCAACCAGAGAAGCATCCTAGGATGTAAGAAGATCCTAGGAGTGTAGTACATAAAGTGGTGGAGAATCACCAGGAAGTTGAATAAATCTCATAGGAGTTGGCATGAAGAAGTTATCCACTTTAAATCATGTGATTCCAGTTTCCCCAGTTTGGGAATAGCACAGCTTCTTCGTCGTTCCAATCAAGCCAGGATGAATCACTTTGTAAGAAGCTTTATTTGGATACATAAAGTTGTGGAGAATCACCAGGAAGTTGAATAAATCTCATAGGAGTTGGGATGAAGAGTTATCCCACTTTAAATCAGTGATTCCAGTTTCCCAGTTTGGGAATAGCATAGCTTCTTTCGTCGTCGTTCCAATCAAACCAGGATGAATCACTTTGTAAGAAGCTTGATTTGGATACATAATGGTGGAGAATCACCAGGAAGTTGAATAAATCTCATAGGAGTTGGCATGAAGAAGTTATCCCACTTTCAAATCAGGTGATTCCAGTTTCCCAGTTTGGGAATAGCACAGCTTCTCTTGTCGTTCAATCAAACCAGGATGAATCTCTTTAAGAAGCTTGATTTGGATACATAAAGTGGTGGAGAATCACCAGGAAGTTTAATAAATCTCATAGGAGTTGGCATGAAAAGTTATCCCCACTTTCAAATCAGGTGATTCCAGTTTCCCAGTTTGGGAATAGCACAGTCTTCTTCGTCGTTCCAATCAAACCAGGATGAATCACTTTGTGAAAAGCTTGATTTGGATACATAAAGTGGTGGAGAATCACCAGGAAGTTGAATAATCTCATAGGAGTTGGATGAAGAAGTTATCCCACTTTCAAATAAGGTGATTCCAGTTTCCCAGTTTGGGAATAGCACAGCTTCTTCGTCGTTCCAATCAAACCAGGATGAATCACTTTGTAAGAAGCTTGATTTGGATACATAAAGTGGTGGAGAATCACCAGGAAGTTGAATAAATCTCATAGGAGTTGGCAAGAAGAAGTTATCCCACTTTCAAATCAGGTGATTCCAGTTTCCCAGTTTGGGAATAGCACAGCTTCTTCGTCGTTCCATCAAACCAGGATGAATCACTTTGTGAAAGCTTGATTTGGATACATAAAGTGGTGGAGAATCACCAGGAAGTTAATAAATCTCATAGGAGTGGGATGAAGAAGTTATCCCACTTTCAAATCAGGTGATTCCAGTTTCCCAGTTTGGGAATAGCACAGCTTCTTCGTCGTTCCAATCAAACCAGGATGAATCACTTTGTAAGAAGCTTGATTTGGATACATAAAGTGGTGGAGAATCACCAGGAAGTTGAATAAATCTCATAGGAGTTGGCATGAAGAAGTTATCCCACTTTCAATCAGGTGATTCCAGTTTCCCAGTTTGGGAATAGCACACTTCTTCGTCGTTCCAATCAAACCAGGATGAATCACTTTGTAGAGAAGCTTGATTTGGATACATAAAGTGGTGGAGAATCACCAGGAAGTTGAATAAATCTCATAGGAGTTGGCAAAGAAGTTATCCCACTTTCAAATCAGGTGATTCCAGTTTCCCAGTTTGGGAATAGACAGCTTCTTCGTCGTTCCAATCAAACCAGGATGAATCACTTTGTAAAAGCTTGATTTGGATACATAAAGTGGTGGAGAATCACCAGGAAGTTGAATAAATCTCATAGGAGTTGGATGAAGAAGTTATCCCACTTTCAAATCAGGTGATTCCAGTTTCCAGTTTGGGAATAGCACAGCTTCTTCGTCGTTCCAATCAAACCAGGATGAATCACTTTGTAAGAAGCTTGATTTGGATACATAAAGTGGTGGAGAATCACCAGGAAGTTGAATAAATCTCATAGGAGTTGGCATGAAGAAGTTATCCCACTTTCAAATCAGGTGATTCCAGTTTCCCAGTTTGGGAATAGCACAGCTTCTTCGTCGTTCCAATCAAACCAGGATGAATCACTTTGTGAAAAGCTTGATTTGGATACATAAAGTGGTGGAGAATCACCAGGAAGTTGAATAAATCTCATAGGAGTTGGGATGAAGAAGTTATCCCACTTTCAAATCAGGTGATTCCAGTTTCCCAGTTTGGGAATAGCACAGCTTCTTCGTCGTTCCAATCAAACCAGGATGAATCACTTTGTAAGAAGCTTGATTTGGATACATAAAGTGGTGGAGAATCACCAGGAAGTTGAATAAATCTCATAGGAGTTGGCAGAAGAAGTTATCCCACTTTCAAATCAGGTGATTCCAGTTTTCCCAGTTTGGGAATAGCACAGCTTCTTCGTCGTTCCAATCAAACCAGGATGAATCACTTTGTAAAGCTTGATTTGGATACATAAAGTGGTGGAGAATCACCAGGAAGTTGAATAAATCTCATAGGAGTTGGGATGAAGAAGTTATCCCACTTTCAAATCAGGTGATTCCAGTTTCCCAGTTTGGGAATAGCACAGCTTCTTCGTCGTTCCAATCAAACCAGGATGAATCACTTTGTAAGAAGCTTGATTTGGATACATAAAGTGGTGGAGAATCACCAGGAAGTTGAATAAATCTCATAGGAGTTGGCATGAAGAAGTTATCCCACTTTCAAATCAGGTGATTCCATTTTTTCCCAGTTTGGGAATAGCACAGCTTCTTCGTCGTTCCAATCAAACCAGGATGAATCACTTTGTAAGAAGCTTGATTTGGATACATAAAGTGGTGGAGAATCACCAGGAAGTTGAATAAATCTCATAGGAGTTGGCATGAAGAAGTTATCCCACTTTCAAATCAGGTGATCCAGTTTCCCTTCCTGTTTGGGAATAGCACAGCTTCTTCGTCGTTCCAATCAAACCAGGATGAATCACTTTGTAAGAAGCTTGATTTGGATACATAAAGTGGTGGAAATCACCAGGAAGTTGAATAAATCTCATAGGAGTTGGCATGAAGAAGTTATCCCACTTTCAAATCAGGTGATTCCAGTTTCCCAGTTTGGGAATAGCACAGCTTCTTCGTCGTTCCAATCAAACCAGGATGAATCACTTTGTGAAAAGCTTGATTTGGATACATAAAGTGTGGAGAATCACCAGGAAGTTGAATAAATCTCATAGGAGTTGGATGAAGAAGTTATCCCACTTTCAAATCAGGTGATTCCAGTTTCCCAGTTTGGGAATAGCACAGCTTCTTCGTCGTTCCAATCAAACCAGGATGAATCACTTTGTAAGCTTGATTTGGATACATAAAGTGGTGGAGAATCACCAGGAAGTTGAATAAATCTCATAGGAGTTGGCATGAAGAAGTTATCCCACTTTCAAATCAGGTGATTCCAGTTTCCCAGTTTGGGAATAGCACAGCTTCTTCGTCGTCGTCCAATCAACCAGGATGAATCACTTTGTAAGAAGCTTGATTTGGATACATAAAGTGGTGGAGAATCACCAGGAAGTTGAATAAATCTCATAGGAGTTGGCATGAAGAAGTTATCCCACTTTCAAATCAGGTGATTCCAGTTTCCCAGTTTGGGAATAGCACAGCTTCTTCGTCGTTCCAATCAAACCAGGATGAATCACTTTGTAAGAAGCTTGATTTGGATACATAAAGTGGTGGAGAATCACCAGGAAGTTGAATAAATCTCATAGGAGTTGGCATGAAGAAGTTATCCCACTTTCAATCAGGTGATTCCAGTTTCCCAGTTTGGGAATAGCACAGCTTCTTCTTCGTCGTTCCAATCAAACCAGGATGAATCACTTTGTAAGAAGCTTGATTTGGATACATAAAGTGGTGGAGAATCACCAGGAAGTTGAATAAATCTCATAGGAGTTGGCATGAAGAAGTTATCCCACTTTCAAATCAGGTGATTCCAGTTTCCCAGTTTGGGAATAGCACAGCTTCTTCGTCGTTCCAATCAAACCAGGATGAATCACTTTGTAAGAAGCTTGATTTGGATACATAAAGTGGTGGAGAATCACCAGGAAGTTGAATAAATCTCATAGGAGTTGGCATGAAGAAGTTATCCCACTTTCAAATCAGGTGATTCCAGTTTCCCAGTTTGGGAATAGCACAGCTTCTTCGTCGTTCCAATCAACCAGGATGAATCACTTTGTGAGAAGCTTGATTTGGATACATAAAGTGGTGGAGAATCACCAGGAAGTTGAATAAATCTCATAGGAGTTGGCATGAAGAAGTTATCCCACTTTCAAATCAGGTGATTCCAGTTTCCCAGTTTGGGAATAGCACAGCTTCTTCGTCGTTCCAATCAAACCAGGATGAATCACTTTGTGAAAAGCTTGATTTGGATACATAAAGTGGTGGAGAATCACCAGGAAGTTGAATAAATCTCATAGGAGTTGGGATGAAGAAGTTATCCCACTTTCAAATCAGGTGATTCCAGTTTCCCAGTTTGGGAATAGCACAGCTTCTTCGTCGTTCCAATCAAACCAGGATGAATCACTTTGTAAGAAGCTTGATTTGGATACATAAAGTGGTGGAGAATCACCAGGAAGTTGAATAAATCTCATAGGAGTTGGAATGAAGAAGTTATCCCACTTTCAAATCAGGTGATTCCAGTTTCCCAGTTTGGGAATAGCACAGCTTCTTCGTCGTTCCAATCAAACCAGGATGAATCACTTTGTAAGAAGCTTGATTTGGATACATAAAGTGGTGGAGAATCACCAGGAAGTTGAATAAATCTCATAGGAGTTGGCATGAAGAAGTTATCCCACTTTCAAATCAGGTGATTCCAGTTTCCCAGTTTGGGAATAGCACAGCTTCTTCGTCGTTCCAATCAAACCAGGATGAATCACTTTGTAAGAAGCTTGATTTGGATACATAAAGTGGTGGAGAATCACCAGGAAGTTGAATAAATCTCATAGGAGTTGGGATGAAGAAGTTATCCCACTTTCAAATCAGGTGATTCCAGTTTCCCAGTTTGGGAATAGCACAGCTTCTTCGTCGTTAATCAAACCAGGATGAATCACTTTGTAAGAAGCTTGATTTGGATACATAAAGTGGTGGAGAATCACCAGGAAGTTGAATAAATCTCATAGGAGTTGGCATGAAGAAGTTATCCCACTTTCAAATCAGGTGTTCCCAGTTTCCCAGTTGGGAATAGCACAGCTTCTTCGTCGTTCCAATCAAACCAGGATGAATCACTTTGTAAGAAGCTTGATTTGGATACATAAAGTGGTGGAGAATCACCAGGAAGTTGAATAAATCTCATAGGAGTTGGCATGAAGAAGTTATCCCACTTTCAAATCAGGTGATTCCAGTTTCCCAGTTTGGGAATAGCACAGCTTCTTCTTCGTCGTTCCAATCAAACCAGGATGAATCACTTTGTGAAAGCTTGATTTGGATACATAAAGTGGTGGAGAATCACCAGGAAGTTGAATAAATCTCATAGGAGTTGGGATGAAGAAGTTATCCCACTTTCAAATCAGGTGATTCCAGTTTCCCAGTTTGGGAATAGCACAGCTTCTTCGTCGTTCCAATCAAACCAGGATGAATCACTTTGTAAGAAGCTTGATTTGGATACATAAAGTGGTGGAGAATCACCAGGAAGTTGAATAAATCTCATAGGAGTTGGCATGAAGAAGTTATCCCACTTTCAAATCAGGTGATTCCAGTTTCCCAGTTTGGGAATAGCACAGCTTGCTTCGTCGTCGTTCCAATCAAACCAGGATGAATCACTTTGTGAAAGCTTGATTTGGATACATAAAGTGGTGGAGAATCACCAGGAAGTTGAATAAATCTCATAGGAGTTGGCATGAAGAAGTTATCCCACTTTCAAATCAGGTGATTCCAGTTTCCCAGTTTGGGAATAGCACAGCTTCTTCGTCGTTCCAATCAAACCAGGATGAATCACTTTGTAAGAAGCTTGATTTGGATACATAAAGTGGTGGAGAATCACCAGGAAGTTGAATAAATCTCATAGGAGTTGGCATGAAGAAGTTATCCCACTTTCAAATCAGGTGATTCCAGTTTCCCAGTTTGGGAATAGCACAGCTTCTTCGTCGTTCCAATCAAACCAGGATGAATCACTTTGTAAGAAGCTTGATTTGGATACATAAAGTGGTGGAGAATCACCAGGAAGTTGAATAAATCTCATAGGAGTTGGCATGAAGAAGTTATCCCACTTTCAAATCAGGTGATTCCAGTTTCCCAGTTTGGGAATAGCACAGCTTCTTCGTCGTTCCAATCAAACAGGATGAATCACTTTGTAAAGCTTGATTTGGATACATAAAGTGGTGGAGAATCACCAGGAAGTTGAATAAATCTCATAGGAGTTGGGATGAAGAAGTTATCCCACTTTCAAATCAGGTGATTCCAGTTTCCCAGTTTGGGAATAGCACAGCTTCTTCGTCGTTCCAATCAAACAGGATGAATCACTTTGTAAGAAGCTTGATTTGGATACATAAAGTGGGGAGAATCACCAGGAAGTTGAATAAATCTCATAGGAGTTGGCATGAAGAAGTTATCCCACTTTCAAATCAGGTGATTCCAGTTTCCCAGTTTGGGAATAGCACAGCTCTTCTGTCGTTCCGTCGTTCAACAAACCAGGATGAATCACTTTGTAAGAAGCTTGATTTGGATACATAAAGTGGTGGAGAATCACCAGGAAGTTGAATAAATCTCATAGGAGTTGGCATGAAGAAGTTATCCCACTTTCAAATCAGGTGATTCCAGTTTCCCAGTTTGGGAATAGCACAGCTTCTTCGTCGTTCCAATCAAACCAGGATGAATCACTTGTGAAGAAGCTTGATTTGGATACATAAAGTGGTGGAGAATCACCAGGAAGTTGAATAAATCTCATAGGAGTTGGGATGAAGAAGTTATCCCACTTTCAAATCAGGTGATTCCAGTTTCCCAGTTTGGGAATAGCACAGCTCTTCTTCGTCGTTCCAATCAAACCAGGATGAATCACTTTGTAAGAAGCTTGATTTGGATACATAAGTGGTGGAGAATCACCAGGAAGTTGAATAAATCTCATAGGAGTTGGCATGAAGAAGTTATCCCACTTTCAAATCAGGTGATTCCAGTTTCCCAGTTTGGGAATAGCACAGCTTCTTCGTCGTTCCAATCAAACCAGGATGAATCACTTGTGAAAAGCTTGATTTGGATACATAAAGTGGTGGAGAATCACCAGGAAGTTGAATAAATCTCATAGGAGTTGGCATGAAGAAGTTATCCCACTTTCAAATCAGGTGATTCCAGTTTCCCAGTTTGGGAATAGCACAGCTTCTTCGTCGTTCCAATCAAACCAGGATGAATCACTTTGTGAAAAGCTTGATTTGGATACATAAAGTGGTGGAGAATCACCAGGAAGTTGAATAAATCTCATAGGAGTTGGCATGAAGAAGTTATCCCACTTTCAAATCAGGTGATTCCAGTTTCCCAGTTTGGGAATAGCACAGCTTTCTTCGTCGTTCCAATCAAACCAGGATGAATCACTTTGTAAGAAGCTTGATTTGGATACATAAGTGGTGGAGAATCACCAGGAAGTTGAATAAATCTCATAGGAGTTGGCATGAAGAAGTTATCCCACTTTCAAATCAGGTGATTCCATCCAGTTTCCAGTTTGGGAATAGCACAGCTTCTTCGTCGTTCCAATCAACCAGGATGAATCACTTTGTGAAAAGCTTGATTTGGATACATAAAGTGGTGGAGAATCACCAGGAAGTTGAATAAATCTCATAGGAGTGGGATGAAGAAGTTATCCCACTTTCAAATCAGGTGATTCCAGTTTCCCAGTTTGGGAATAGCACAGCTTCTTCGTCGTTCCAATCAAACCAGGATGAATCACTTTGTAAGAAGCTTGATTTGATACATAAAGTGGTGGAGAATCACCAGGAAGTTGAATAAATCTCATAGGAGTTGGCATGAAGAAGTTATCCCACTTTCAAATCAGGTGATTCCAGTTTCCCAGTTTGGGAATAGCACAGCTTCTTCGTCGTTCCAATCAAACCAGGATGAAATCACTTTGTAAGAAGCTTGATTTGGATACATAAAGTGGTGGAGAATCACCAGGAAGTTGAATAAATCTCATAGGAGTTGGCATGAAGAGTTATCCCACTTTCAAATCAGGTGATTCCAGTTTCCCAGTTTGGGAATAGCACAGCTTCTTCTTCGTCGTTCCAATCAAACCAGGATGAATCACTTTGTAAGAAGCTTGATTTGGATACATAAAGTGGTGGAGAATCACCAGGAAGTTGAATAAATCTCATAGGAGTTGGGATGAAGAAGTTATCCCACTTAAATCAGGTGATTCCAGTTTCCCAGTTTGGGAATAGCACAGCTTCTTCGTCGTTCCAATCAAACCAGGATGAATCACTTTGTAAGAAGCTTGATTTTGGATACATAAGTGGTGGAGAATCACCAGGAAGTTGAATAAATCTCATAGGAGTTGGCATGAAGAAGTTATCCCCACTTTCAATCAGGTGATTCCAGTTTCCCAGTTTGGGAATAGCACAGCTTCTTCGTCGTTCCAATCAAACCAGGATGAATCATTTTAAGAAGCTTGATTTGGATACATAAAGTGGTGGAGAATCACCAGGAAGTTGAATAAATCTCATAGGAGTTGGCATGAAGAAGTTATCCCACTTTCAAATCAGGTGATTCCAGTTTCCCAGTTTGGGAATAGCACAGCTTCTTCGTCGTTCCAATCAAACCAGGATGAATCACTTTGTGAAAAGCTTGATTTGGATACATAAAGTGGTGGAGAATCACCAGGAAGTTGAATAAATCTCATAGGATTGGCATGAAGAAGTTATCCCACTTTCAAATCAGGTGATTCCAGTTTCCCAGTTTGGGAATAGCACAGCTTCTTCGTCGTTCCAATCAAACCAGGATGAATCACTTTGTAAGAAGCTTTTTGGATACATAAGTGGTGGAGATCACCAGGAAGTTGAATAAATCTCATAGGAGTTGGCAAAGAAGTTAATCCCACTTTCAAATCAGGTGATTCCAGTTTCCCAGTTTGGGAATAGCACAGCTTCTTCATCGTTCCAATCAAACCAGGATGAATCACTTGTGAAGAAGCTTGATTTGGATACATAAAGTGGTGGAGAATCACCAGGAAGTTGAAATAAATCTCATAGGAGTTGGGATGAAGAAGTTATCCCACTTTCAAATCAGGTGATTCCAGTTTCCCAGTTTGGAATAGCACAGCTTCTTCGTCGTTCCAATCAAACCAGGATGAATCACTTTGTAAGAAGCTTGATTTGGATACATAAAGTGGTGGAGAATCACCAGGAAGTTGAATAAATCTCATAGGAGTTGGCATGAAGAAGTTATCCCACTTTCAAATCAGGTGATTCCAGTTTCCCAGTTTGGGAATAGCACAGCTTCTTCGTCGTTCCAATCAAACCAGGATGAATCCTTTGTGAAGAGCTTGATTTGGATACATAAAGTGGTAGAATCACCAGGAAGTTGAATAAATCTCATAGGAGTTGGCATGAAGAAGTTATCCCACTTTCAAATCAGGTGATTCCAGTTTCAAGTTTGGGAATAGCAAAGCTTCTTCGTCGTTCCAATCAACCAGGATGAATCACTTGTGAAAAGCTTGATTTGGATACATAAAGTGGTGGAGAATCACCAGGAAGTTGAATAAATCTCATAGGAGTTGGCATGAAGAAGTTATCCCACTTTCAAATCAGGTGATTCCAGTTTCCCAGTTTGGGAATAGCACGCTTCTTCGTCGTTCCAATCAAACCAGGATGAATCTCTTTGTAAGAAGCTTGATTTGGATACATAAAGTGGTGGAGAATCACCAGGAAGTTGAATAAATCTCATAGGAGTTGGGATGAAGAAGTTATCCCACTTTCAAATCAGGTGATTCCAGTTTCCCAGTTTGGGAATAGCACAGCTTCTTCGTCGTTCCAATCAAACCAGGATGAATCACTTTGTGAGAAGCTTGATTTGGATACATAAGTGGTGGAGAATCACCAGGAAGTTGAATAAATCTCATAGGAGTTGGCATGAAGAAGTTATCCCTTTCTGAAATCAGGTGATTCCAGTTTCCCCGTTTGGGAATAGCACAGCTTCTTCGTCGTTCCAATCAAACCAGGATGAATCTTTGTAAGAAGCTTGATTTGGATACATAAAGTGGTGGAGAATCACCAGGAAGTTGAATAAATCTCATAGGAGTTGGCATGAAGAAGTTATCCCACTTTCAAATCAGGTGATTCCAGTTTCCCAGTTTTGGAATAGCACAGCTTCTTCTTCGTCGTTCCAATCAAACCAGGATGAATCACTTTGTGAAAGCTTGATTTGGATACATAAAGTGGTGGAGAATCACCAGGAAGTTGAATAAATCTCATAGGAGTTGGCATGAAGAAGTTATCCCACTTTCAAATCAGGTGATTCCAGTTTAATGATCACTTTTGTGAAACTTGATTTGGATACATAAAGTGGTGGAGAATCACCAGGAAGTTGAATAAATCTCATAGGAGTTGGCATGAAGAAGTTATCCCACTTTCAAATCAGGTGATTCCAGTTTTCCCAGTTTTGGGAATAGCACAGCTTCTTCGTCGTTCCAATCAAACCAGGATGAATCACTTTGTAAAAGCTTGATTTGGATACATAAAGTGTGGAGAATCACCAGGAAGTTGAATAAATCTCATAGGAGTTGGCATGAAGAAGTTATCCCACTTTCAAATCAGGTGATTCCAGTTTCCCGTTTGGGAATAGCACAGCTTCTTCGTCGTTCCAATCAAACCAGGATGAATCTCTTTGTAAGAAGCTTGATTTGGATACATAAAGTGGTGGAGAATCACCAGGAAGTTGAATAAATCTCATAGGAGTTGGCATGAAGAAGTTATCCCACTTTCAAATCAGGTGATTCCAGTTTCCCAGTTTGGGAATAGCACAGCTTCTTCGTCGTCGTTCTAATCAAAAGGATGAATCACTTTGTAAGAAGCTTGATTTGGATACATAAAGTGGTGGAGAATCACCAGGAAGTTGAATAAATCTCATAGGAGTTGGCAAGAAGAAGTTATCCCACTTTCAATCAGGTGATTCCAGTTTCCCAGTTTGGGAATAGCACAGCTTCTTCGTCGTTCCAATCAAACCAGGATGAATCACTTTGTAAGAAGCTTGATTTGGATACATAAAGTGGTGGAGAATCACCAGGAAGTTGAATAAATCTCATAGGAGTTGGCATGAAGAAGTTATCCCACTTTCAAATCAGGTGATTCCAGTTTCCCAGTTTGGGAATAGCACAGCTTCTTTCGTCGTTCCAATCAAACCAGGATGAATCTCTTTGTAAGAAGCTTGATTTGGATACATAAAGTGGTGGAGAATCACCAGGAAGTTGAATAAATCTCATAGGAGTTGGCATGAAGAAGTTATCCCACTTTCAAATCAGGTGATTCCAGTTTCCATTTGGGAATAGCACAGCTTCTTCGTCGTTCCAATCAAACCAGATGAATCACTCACTTTGTAAAAGCTTGATTTGGATACATAAAGTGGTGGAGAATCACCAGGAAGTTGAATAAATCTCATAGGAGTTGGGCAGAAGAAGTTATCCCACTTTCAAATCAGGTGATTCCAGTCTTAATATCACTTTTTGAAAAGCTTGATTTGGATACATAAAGTGGTGGAGAATCACCAGGAAGTTGAATAAATCTCATAGGAGTTGGCATGAAGAAGTTATCCCACTTTCAAATCAGGTGATTCCAGTTTCCCAGTTTGGGGATAGCACAGCTTCTTCGTCGTTCCAATCAAACCAGGATGAATCTCTTGTAAGAAGCTTGATTTGGATACATAAAGTGGAGAAGAATCACCAGGAAGTTGAATAAATCTCATAGGATTGGCATGAAGAATTATCCCACTTTCAAATCAGGTGATTCCAGTTTCAGTTTGGGAATAGCACAGCTTCTTCTCATCGTTCCAATCAAACCAGGATGAATCACTTTGTAAAAAGCTTGATTTGGATACATAAAGTGGTGGAGAATCACCAGGAAGTTAATAAATCTCATAGGAGTTGGGATGAAGAAGTTATCCCACTTTCAAATCAGTGATTCCAGTTTCCCAGTTTGGGAATAGCACAGCTTGTTCGTCGTTCCAATCAAACAGGATGAATCACTTTGTAAGAAGCTTGATTTAGATACATAAAGTGGTGGAGAATCACCAGGAAGTTGAATAAATCTCATAGGAGTTGGCATGAAGAAGTTATCCCACTTTCAAATCAGGTGAATTCCAGTTTATGAATCACCTTGTGAAAGCTTGATTTGGGATAACATAAAGTGGTGGAGAATCACCAGGAAGTTGAATAAATCTCATAGGAGTTGGCATGAAGAAGTTATCCCACTTTCAAATCAGGTGATTCCAGTTTCCCAGTTTGGGAATAGCACAGCTTCTTCGTCGTCGTTCCAATCAAACCAGGATGAATCACTTTGTAGAAGCTTGATTTGGATACATAAAGTGGTGGAGAATCACCAGAAGTTGAATAAATCTCATAGGAGTTGGATGAAGAAGTTATCCCACTTTCAAATCAGGGTGATTCCAGTTTCCTCCAGTTTGGGATAGCACAGCTTCTTCTTCGTCGTTCCAATCAAACCAGGATGAATCACTTTGTAAGAAGCTTGATTTGGATACATAAAGTGGTGGAGAATCACCAGGAAGTTGAATAAATCTCATAGGAGTTGGCATGAAGATTATCCCACTTTCAAATCAGGTGATTCCAGTTCCAGTTTCCGTTTGGGAATCACAGCTTCTTCGTCGTTCCAATCAAACCAGGATGAATCTCTTTGTAAGAAGCTTGATTTGGATACATAAAGTGGTGGAGAATCACCAGGAAGTTGAATAAATCTCATAGAGATTGGCATGAAGAAGTTATCCCACTTTCAAATCAGGTGATTCCAGTTTCCCAGTTTGGAAATAGCACAGCTTCTTCGTCGTTCCAATCAACCAGGATGAATCACTTTGTAAAAGCTTGATTTGGATACATAAAGTGGTGGAGAATCACCAGGAAGTTGAATAAATCTCATAGGAGTTGGCATGAAGAAGTTATCCCACTTTCAAATCAGGTGAATTCCAGCTTTGAATCACTTTGTGAAAAGCTTGATTTGGATACATAAAGTGGTGGAGAATCACCAGGAAGTTGAATAAATCTCATAGGAGTTGGCATGAAGAAGTTATCCCACTTTCACAATCAGGTGATTCCAGTCCCAAGTTTGGGAATAGCACAGCTTCTTCGTCGTTCCAATCAAACCAGGATGAATCACTTTGTAAGAAGCTTGATTTGGATACATAAAGTGGTGGAGAAATCACCAGGAAGTTGAATAAATCTCATAGGAGTTGGGATGAAGAAGTTATCCCACTTTCAAATCATGTGATTCCAGTTTCCCAGTTTGGGAATAGCACAGCTTCTTCGTCGTTCTAATCAAACCAGGATGAATCACTTTGTAAGAAGCTTGATTGGGATACATAAAGTGGTGGAGAATCACCAGGAAGTTGAATAAATCTCATAGGAGTTGGCATGAAGAAGTTATCCCACTTTCAAATCAGGTGATTCCAGTTTCCCAGTTTGGGAAGCACAGCTTCTTCGTCGTTCCAATCAAACCAGGATGAATCACTTTGTGAAAAGCTTGATTTGGATACATAAAGTGGTGGAGAATCACCAGGAAGTTGAATAAATCTCATAGGAGTTGGCACGAAGAAGTTATCCCACTTTCAAATCAGGTGAGCTTGATTTGGATACATAAGTGGTGGAGAATCACCAGGAAGTTGAATAAATCTCATAGGAGTTGGCATGAAGAAGTTATCCCACTTCAAATCAGGTGATTCCAGTTTCCCAGTTTGGGAATAGCACAGCTTCTTCGTCGTTCCAATCAAACTGGATGAATCACTATGTAAGAAGCTTGATTTGGATACATAAAGTTGTGGAGAATCACCAGGAAGTTGAATAAATCTCATAGGAGTTGGGATGAAGAAGTTTATCCACTTTAAATCAGGTGATTCCAGTTTCCAGTTTGGGAATAGCACAGCTTTCTTCGTCGTTCCAATCAAACCAGGATGAATCACTTTTGTAAGAAGCTTATTTGGATACATAAAGTGGTGGAGAATCACCAGGAAGTTGAATAAATCTCATAGGAGTTGGCAAGAAGAAGTTATCCCACTTTAAATCAGGTGATTCCAGTTTCCCAGTTTGGGAATAGCACAGCTTCTTCGTCGTTCCAATCAAACAGGATGAATCACTTTGTAAAAGCTTGATTTGGACACATAGTGGTGGAGAATCACCAGGAAGTTGAATAATCTCATAGGAGTTGGCTGAAGAAGTTATCCCACTTTCAAATCAGGTGATTCCAGTTTCCCAGTTTGGGAATAGCACAGCTTCTTCGTCGTTCCAATCAAACAGGATGAATCACTTTGTGAAAAGCTTGATTTGGATACATAAAGTGGTGGAGAATCACCAGGAAGTTGAATAAATCTCATAGGAGTTGGCATGAAGAAGTTATCCCACTTTCAAATCAGGTGATTCCAGTTTCCCATTTGGGAATAGGACAGCTTCTTCGTCGTTCCAATCAAACCAAGATGAATCACTTTGTGAGAAGCTTGATTTGGATACATAAAGTGGTGGAGAATCACCAGGAAGTTGAATAATCTCATGGAGTTGGCATGAAGAAGTTATCCCACTTTCAATCAGGTGAGTCCAGTTTCCCCGTTTGGGAATAGCACAGCTTCTTCGTCGTTCCAATCAAACCAGGATGAATCTCTTTGTAAGAAGCTTGATTTGGATACATAAGTGGTGGAGAATCACCAGGAAGTTGAATAAATCTCATAGGAGTTGGCATGAAGAAGTTATCCCACTTTCAAATCAGGTGATTCCAGTTTCCCAGTTTGGAATAGCACAGCTTCTTCGTCGTTCCAATCAAACCAGGATGAATCACTTTGTGAAAAGCTTGATTTGGATACATAAAGTGGTGGAGAATCACCAGGAAGTTGAATAAATCTCATAGGAGTTGCATGAAGAAGTATCCCACTTTCAAATCAGGTGATTCCAGTTTCCAAGTTTGGGAAAGGCACAGCTTCTTCGTCGTTCCAGATCAAACCAAGGATGAATCACTTTGTGAAAGCTTAGTTTGACATTTGGATCAAAAGTGGTGGAGAATCACCAGGAAGTTGAATAAATCTCATAGGAGTTGGCATGAAGAAGTTATCCCACTTTCAAATCAGGTGATTCCAGTTTCCCAGTTTGGGAATAGCACAGCTTTTCGTCGTTCCAATCAAACCAGGATGAATCACTTTGTGAAAAGCTTGATTTGGATACAAAAAGTGGGGAGAATCACCAGGAAGTTGAATAAATCTCATAGGAGTTGGCATGAAGAAGTTATCCCACTTTCAAATCAGGTGATTCCAGTTTCCAGTTTGGGAATAGCACAGCTTCTTCGTCGTTCCAATCAAAACAGGATGAATCACTTCTTTGTAAGAAGCTGATTTGGATACATAAGTGGTGGAGAATCACCAGGAAGTTGAATAAATCTCATAGGAGTTGGCATGAAGAAGTTATCCCACGTTCAAATCAGGTGATTCCAGTTTCCCAGTTTGGGAATAGCACAGCTTCTTCGTCGTTCCAATCAACCAGGATGAATCACTTTGTAAGGAAGCTTGATTTGGATACATAAAGTGGTGGAGAATCACCAGGAAGTTGAATAAATCTCATAGGAGTTGGCATGAAGAAGTATCCCACTTTCAAATCAGGTGATTCCAGTTTCCCGCCTTTGAGGATAGCCAGCTTCTTCGTCTTTCCAATCAAACCAGGATGAATCTCTTTGTAAGAAGTGATTTGGATACATAAAGTGGTGGAGAATCACCAGGAAGTTGAATAAATCTCATAGGAGTTGGCATGAAGAAGTTATCCCACTTTCAAATCAGGTGATTCCATTTTCCCAGTTTGGGAATAGCACAGCTTCTTCGTCGTTCCAATAAACCAGGATGAATCACTTTGTGAAAAGCTTGATTTGGATACATAAAGTGGTGGAGAATCACCAGGAAGTTGAATAAATCTCATAGGAGTTGGCATGAAGAAGTTATCCCACTTTCAATCAGGTGATTCCAGTTTTCCAGTTTTGGGAATAGCACAGCTTCTTCGTCGTTCCAATCAAACCAGGATGAATCACTTTGTGAAAAGCTTGATTTGGATACATAAAGTGGTGGAGAATCACCAGAAAGTTGAATAAATCTCATAGGAGTTGGCATGAAGAAGTTATCCCACTTTCAAATCAGGTGATTCCAGTTTCCCAGTTTGGGAATAGCACAGCTTCTTGTCGTTCCAATCAAACCAGGATGAATCACTTTGTGAAAAGCTTGATTTGGATACATAAAGTGGTGGAGAATCACCAGGAAGTTGAATAAATCTCATAGGAGTTGGCATGAAGAAGTTATCCCACTTTCAAATCAGGTGATTCCAGTTTCCCATTTTGGGATAGCACAGCTTCTTCGTCGTTCCAATCAAAACAGGATGAATCACTTTGTAAGAACTTGATTTGGATACATAAAGTGGTGGAGAAATCACCAGGAAGTTGAATAAATCTCATAAGAGTTGGCATGAAGAAGTTATCCCACTTTCAAATCAGGTGATTCCAGTTTCCCAGTTTGGGGAATAGCACAGCTTCTTCGTCGTTCCAATCAAACCAGGATGAATCACTTTGTAAGAAGCTTGATTTGGATACATAAAGTGGTGGAGAATCACCAGGAAGTTGAATAAATCTCATAGGAGTTGGCATGAAGAAGTTATCCCACTTTCAAATCAGGTGATTCCAGTTTCCCCGTTAGTTTCCCCGTTTGGAATAGCACAGCTTCTTCGTCGTTCCAATCAAACCAGGATGAATCACTTTGTAAGAAGCTTGATTTGGATACATAAAAGTGTGGAGAATCACCAGGAAGTTGAATAAATCTCATAGGAGTGTTGGCATGAAGAAGTTATCCCACTTTCAATCAGGTGATTCCAGTTTCCCAGTTTGGGAATAGCACAGCTTCTTCGTCGTTCCAATCAAACCAGGATGAATCACTTTGTAAGAAGCTTGATTTGGATACATAAAGTGGTGGAGAATCACCAGAAGTGAATAATCTCATAGGAGTTGGCATGAAGAAGTTATCCCACTTTCAATCAGGTGATTCCAGTTTCCCAAGTTTGGGAATAGCACAGCTTCTTCGTCGTTCCAATCAAACCAGGATGAATCACTTTGTAAAAGCTTGATTTGGATACATAAAGTGTTGAGAATCACCAGGAAGTTTGAATAAATCTCATAGGAGTGGCATGAAGAAGTTATCCCACTTTTTTCAAATCAGGTGATTCAGCTTATCAATCAAACTTTGTGAAAGCTTGATTTGGATACATAAAGTGGTGAGATCACCAGGAATTTGAAATAATCTTCATAGAGTTTGGCATGAAGAGTTATCCCACTTTCAAATCAGGTGATTCCAGTTTCCCCAGTTTGGGAATAGCAGGAGCGTCTTTCTTCTTCGTTTACAATCAACCAGGATGAATCACTTTGTGAAAAGCTTGATTTGGATACATAAAATGTGTGGAGAATCACCAGGAAGGTTGAATAAATCTCATAGAGTTGGCATGAAAGAAGGTTATCCCACTTTCAAATCAGGTGATTCCAGCTTATAATCACTTGTGTGAAAAGCTTGATATTGGATACATAAAGTGTGGAGATCACCAGAAGTTGAATAAAGCTCATAGGATGTGGCATGAAGAAGTTATCCCACTTTCCAAATCTGGTAAGTCCAGTTTCCCCGTTGGGAATAGCACAACAGCTGCTTCGTCGTTCCAATTAAAACCAGATGAATCTCTTTTTTGTAATAAGCTTGATTTGGATACATAAGTTGTGGGGAATCATCACAGGAAGTTTATAAACCTCATAGGAGTTGGGATGAAAAAGTTATCCCACTTTAAAAGCATGTATTCCACCAGTTTCCCGTTTTGGAATAGCAAAAACAGCTTCTTCGTCCGTCTAGAATCAAACCAGGATGATCAACTGTGGTAAGAAGCTTGATTTGGATACAATAAAGTGGTGGAGAATCACCAGGAAGTTGAATAAATCTCATAGGAGTTTGGGCAATGAAGAGTTCCCTTTCCACTACGTTACGTAGCGATATATACGAAGTCTTTACTAAAGCATTCTCAAAAGCCACTCGGATATGCCACGTGTCAATAGCACAACACCCTTGGAGTTTTGTTTAAGTCAACGGAACATTTCCAATGCCTTCAGATCGATTGAAGTTTGCTGATGGGAAGATCTGGAAAAGTAATTGCCGCAAAACTCGATGAAGAAAATTACTGATGACGTGGCTTGCTTGGCTTTCCATCAATGGAGGAGATGCGGCGGCGCAAGGCGGTTGTGATCGGAATGCATCAGATGGAGACACTTTGTTGGAGTTTGACGTGGGGAGATCTGCTTTGGATTAGCTGTTCTTTGGGTTTGGTCATGCTTCGTGCGGTGACTTTCAAACAAAGCCATGAGAAAGTCCAATGAACTTGATGGTTGACATTCTCTTGTGATTGTGTTTGTTTTGATTAATGTTTTTAGAATACTCGCTTCAATGTTTTGTAATTTCTTCTCAAGTGTGTGTTTAAAATATTCGTCAATAAAGAAATTGTAAATTGTCAAATACAATAGCACTAAAGGTTATAACCCGCGCTTTGCGCGAATGAGATATT
>NW_026016338.1:17500-27933 GCF_020379485.1 Brassica napus
GGTCAAGAATGGGAGATCAAGACAAGGAGAAGAGCATGGAGAACCCAGACGTGGTTCACAAGGTATGTGATGGGCCGTGGCTCCATCAGACCGAACGGACGGTCCATGCGACCGCACGGCGGCTCTGGTCGGTTCCTAAGTCCCATCCGGCTCTCCTGATCTATTTCAATTCGCTTCTCTTCTCTTCTCTCTGGTTAAACACGAAGGGTTGTGTTGGTTGAGTCCAAGGGACACGTCCCTAGGCTTTGGCCGTACATAACTAGACCGCTAACCTTGACACGGGTCGGTTAGACGGATGATCCGATCGCACCAAGACTGGGCGGTTAGGACGAACGGTTGGGAATGACCCAAAGGGCACGAGTTGTCAAGAGTCATGAGTGTTCAAAGGTTGCGAGTTGCCAAAGGGTGTCAGGGACCAAAAGGTACGAGTTACCAAAGGTTGCGAACATCAAAAGGTACGAGGACCAAGAGGCACGATTGGCCAAAGGGTGCATGTTCCAAACGGTGTCTTTCGGGACAAGTTAGGACCGATCCTTATGGATCAGCCTATGGCTTGTCTAGTGAATACAAGGTCACGGTTTGTCTAAGCCAAGGTAGAGTCGCAAGGTCTGACCGGTTGCTAAGCCTTCCGGATTAGGCTTGAGGCTTACTCGGCCGATTGGATCCAGGCCTAAGGCCGGATCAGGTAAGGGAGTCCGTTGGGCCATTGAGCCGGACTCCATTGACCGGTCGCACCTAGATTCTATCCGGATAGACGGATTGGTCTTTGGGAACGATCCGGATCTGTTCGTGTGTTCTGTTATCTATTCTGGACTATCTATCTGATTCTAAGTCAAGGGGTGGTTGGTTGTATGACTTAGGATACGGTAGGTAGGTCCATACGTTTTTGTGATTATGTTGACTGAGGTTTATCTAAGTTCTAGGAACCAAGCCAAGCATGGTAGAATCAATCCGTTCTATTCTCGGTTATGATTAATGCTTATCTGGTTGTGGTTTCAGGAACTAAGGATGGTTCTGGTCAAGCCAAGGAGCCGTGAAGGCTCGGTCAGTGAGAGGCTGTGTAACGTGTGGTTAGATGATACTAGGGATGAACTAGTGATTGTCTACGAGACTGTTAAGAAGTTGTGTATTGAATCTCATGTTTCTAAGTAATACAAAGTTTATACATTGTTATTCCGCTGTGCAATCTGTTCCTTTGTTTATGAACCTCATATTCGAATATGACTTAGTAACTAATAGACATCAAAATGGATCAAACGAGCAAAGAAATTAATAAGTAAGCCTGCGGACTCCATCAGGTCGAGAGGCCAGGGTTCGGGTCTTACAAGTTGGTATCAGAGCATGCTTGATTCTAGGATAGTTGGGTTAGGCAGTCCACACACACACACGCAGCCAGCTGATTAGGTCTCACGGTGAGGTTTGATTGCTTAGTCTAGGGATTGTTTTGTTTTGTTTTGTTTATGTTAGTGTGTTCGTATTAACATTGTCTAAATCCTTAGGCTGGAAAAAGCAGATCGGGAAAGTCCCGAAAGAGTAAGAAAACAGCCGGTCAGTCTAGTCAAGCGGCCATGGACGGGACCAATCTATCCGGATTGCAAACCGATCCGGCCGCAGCTGACACTAGAGACGTGTTGCCAACTGATCAGGCTAATCTTACGGGGACGCAACAGGATGGTCAGGAACATCGGGAGAGTGACGAGGAAGTGGAATCCTCGAACGCTAACCGCGATGGTGACCAGCATGAGAGAATGGCCGATGGAATGGCTAATGTGCCCACAACACTGTCCAAAGAGGACTTGTTAGAGGCCATGAAGGTAATGGGGACTCAGGTTGCGGCCATGGCGCAACTGTTCACGCCACTAGTGAACTCCTCGGTTGGTCAGGCTACGCCTGTGGCTACGACCACCCCCAACACCAATGGTCCAGTTGTGGAAACGGTCGAGGTGATCGAGATCGATCCACCGGAAAAGTCTGGAAAGAAGGTGGACTATCTGAGTCTGCTTCAACATTTATCCCGGTTGGGTACGAAGCATTTCTCCGGTAGCACCGACCCTATTGTGGCAGACGAGTGGAGGAGTAGGTTGGTCCGAAACTTTCAATCAACTCGCTGTCCAGTGGATTACAGACGCGACATTGCGGTTCACTTCCTGGAAGGGGACGCGCATAACTGGTGGCTTGCGGTGGACAAGCGCACCAATGGGAGTCTGGAAAGTTTTGCGGATTTTGAAGTTGAATTCAACCGCAAATACTTCCCTGCTGAGGCTTGGGATCGTCTGGAAGCTCAGTTTCTAGATTTGGCCCAAGGCCGCAGGACCGTACGGGAGTACGAAGAAGAATTCAACCGGCTCAGACGGTTTGTTGGAAGAGAGCTGGAGGACGAGGCAGTCCAGGTCCGTAGGTTCACCCGAGGCCTAAAGCCCGAACTGAAGACCCATTGCTCGATCCGCACTTTCAACACCGTCGGGGAACTGGTGGAACGGGTGGCTTTGCTAGAGTCTAACTTGGCTGAAGAAGCTAAGCTTAAGGCTAAGTCACAGTCTGGCCCGTCGGGCAAAACAAATGATAAAAAGAGGAAGTGGGACCAGGTGGACGGAGGTAAGACCTCTGGTGGCCGACCTACATGTCCCAAGTGTGGAAAGAATCATCCCGGTGAGTGCTGGAAGGCCATGGGGGCTTGTGTGCGATGTGGCAGCATGGATCACACGATCCAAAACTGCACTCGACCAAACCAATTCTCAGACCAGTCCAGTGGCAGCGGCTCCGTGACTTGCTTCCTATGTGGCAAGAGGGGACACTACAAGTCAGATTGTCCTAAGCTACAAGGAGGACAAGGGAAGGGCCGTGGAGACACAGGCAAGTCGACCCAGAGTAGGCCGACCACAACACCAAGGGTGTATGAGCTATCCCGGGACGACGGCGCTTCTGGATCGTTTGATTCGATCTCTGGAACCCTCATGATTGGTGGTGTGGAAACCCACGTACTTTTCGACACAGGGGCTACACATAGTTTTGTGAGTCCGGGACTGGTCGGAAAGGGTCTGTTCTGTCTGGACGCTGGAGATAATTTTGGGATAGTGAGGGCGGCCGGAGGGCAAGCCATGAACTCGCTAGGTCTCATGTCAAATATCCCAGTGTCAATACAGGGAAAGGTATTCCCTGTGGATTTAGTCTGTGTCCACCTAAAGAATCACGAAGTGATCCTAGGTATGGACTGGTTGGGAAAGTATCGGGCCACTCTCGATTGCCATAAAGGTCGTGTGCAATTGGAGACTGGGCTTCGACCGATTCAGTACCAATGTCTGTGTCCGGCTCAAGAGAAAGTAGTGGTTTCAGCAGTTCGAGCGATTCGGATGTTGGAACAGGGTTGTCAGTCCTTTTTGGCTACAATTACAACTACAGAGCCGGGCAGTTCTGTCTGTCTGAAAGACCTTTCAGAGGATTCGTTGGTGTCGAAATTCCGAGATGTGTTCCAGGTACCTCAGGGTGTCCCCCCTGATAGGTCGGATCCATTTATGATTGAACTAGAGCCAGGGACAGCTCCGCTGTCCAAGAGTCCGTACCGGATGGCTCCGGCCGAGATGGCCGAGCTAAAGAAGCAATTGGAAGAATTGCTTGACAAGGGGTTCATACGGCCAAGTAGCTCCCCTTGGGGTGCACCAGTCCTCTTCGTGAGAAAGAAGGATGGTAGCATGCGTCTGTGCATCGACTATCGAGGGTTGAACAGGGTCACTGTGAAGAACAAGTACCCGTTGCCCAGGATAGACGAACTGTTGGATCAACTCAAAGGAGCCAAGTGGTTTTCCAAGATTGATTTGGCTTCAGGGTATCATCAGATCCCTATAGAGCCAAATGATATTAGGAAGACGGCATTTAGGACCAGGTACGGTCATTACGAGTTCGTAGTGATGCCGTTCGGTCTGACCAATGCACCTGCCGCTTTCATGAAAATGATGAACAGCGTGTTCCGAGATTTCTTGGATGAATTCGTGATCATCTTCATTGATGATATCCTAATTTATTCCAAGGATGAGGAATCTCATAAGAAACACTTGAGAGCCGTGCTGGAACGATTACGAGAACACAAACTCTATGCTAAACTCAGTAAATGTAGCTTTTGGCAGAAGAGTATTGGGTTCCTCGGCCATATTGTTTCCGATCAGGGCATCTCGGTGGATCCAGAGAAGATCAGGGCAATCAAGGATTGGCCCCGACCACGCAGTGCTACGGAAGTCAGAAGCTTCTTAGGGCTGGCAGGTTACTATAGGAAGTTTGTGAAAGGATTCGCAAGCTTGGCTCAGCCTATGACGCGGTTGACTGGGAAGGACGTTAAGTTCACATGGGCTGAAGAGTGTGAGGAATGTTTCTCCGCACTTAAGAACATGCTGACTAGCGCACCCGTCCTAGTACTTCCGGAGGCCGACCAACCATATGTGGTCTATACGGACGCGTCCATCACTGGACTAGGTTGCGTATTGACCCAGCATGGGAAAGTCATTGCTTATGCGTCCAGGCAATTGAGGAAACATGAGGGAAACTACCCCACCCATGATCTCGAAATGGCTGCGGTAGTATTCGCCTTAAAGATTTGGCGATCATACTTGTATGGCGCCAAAGTTCAGATACTTACGGACCATAAGAGTCTTAAGTATATATTCACCCAGCCTGAGTTAAACTTAAGGCAGAGGAGGTGGATGGAATTCGTAGCTGACTACGATTTGGACATCACCTACTATCCGGGAAAGGCTAATCTGGTAGCAGACGCTTTGAGCCGGAAGAGGGCTGATGTATCGGCCGAACGGGAGGCGGACGACCTGGACGGTATGGTCCGTGCTCTGCGGCTGAATGTGCTGACTACGACAACCGAAGCTTTGGGGTTGGAGGCGGTTAACCAAGCCGACCTGCTTACCCGAATCCGGTTAGCTCAAGGTCAGGACGAGAACCTGAATAAGGTTGCTCAGAATGATAGGACGGAGTACCAGATCGCAAGGGATGGTACCATCCTAGTAAACGGTCGGATCAGCGTTCCTAATGATAGGAGTCTAAAGGAAGAGATTATGAGGGAAGCTCATAAGTCCAGATTCTCGGTTCATCCTGGGGCGACCAAGATGTACCAGAACCTTAAGAAATTCTATCATTGGATCCGTATGAAGGCAGATGTAGCGGAATGGGTGGCCAAGTGTTCCACTTGCCAACTCATCAAAGCAGAACATCAGGTGCCTAGTGGGTTATTACAAAGCTTGCCTATTCCGGAATGGAAATGGGATCACATCACAATGGACTTTGTGACCGGGTTCCCTACCACGAGGAATAAGAAGGATGCGGTTTGGGTTGTGGTTGATCGCCTAACCAAATCAGCACACTTCCTGGCCATCAAGAAGTCGGACGGGGTAGATCAGATTGTACGTAAGTATATTGATGAGATCGTCCGTCTACATGGTGTGCCGGCAAGCATAGTCTCGGATAGGGATTCAAGGTTCACATCTTACTTCTGGAAGGCTTTCCAAAAGGCCTTAGGAACGAGGGTGAACATGAGTACAGCCTATCACCCACAGACGGATGGACAGTCTGAACGTACGATTCAGACATTGGAAGATATGTTGCGAGCATGTGTTCTAGACTGGGGTGATTCCTGGGAGAAACATCTACCTCTGGTAGAATTTGCTTACAACAATAGTTTCCATAGTAGTATTGGCATGTCGCCATACGAAGCTCTGTATGGGCGTCCATGCAGGACACCCCTATGCTGGACCCAAGTTGGGGAACGCAGCATGATTGGTCCGGAGATTGTCGAAGAGACAACCGAAAAGATCAAGTTCTTGAGGGACAAGATGAGACAGGCACAAGAACGCCAAAAGAACTATGCAGATCGAAGAAGGAAAGATCTCGAGTTTCAAGTAGGTGATTTGGTGTATCTCAAAATGATTACCTTCAAAGGACGAGTCCGAATTTCCGGGAGACGGAAGTTAGACCCGAGATACTTGGGGCCGTTCAAGGTTATTGAAAGAGTTGGGATGGTGGCCTACAAGTTAGACTTGCCGGCCAAGATGGACGCATTTCATAATGTGTTCCACGTCTCCCAACTTCGGAAATGTTTGACGGACCAGGACATCGCTCTTCCTGCCATTCCAGACGATCTTGGTCAGAACTTAACCTTGGAAACGAGGCCAGTTCGAATCATAGATAGGATGGAAAAAGCAACAAGGAAGAAGACGGTCCAGATGGTCAAGGTCGTCTGGGACTGTAATGGTCAGGATATAATCACTTGGGAGACCGAAGCTAGAATGAAAGCAGAGTACCCAGAGTGGTTGGACCAGTTTGTTTCCGAGGAAGCATTCGATTCGGATTCGAGGACGAATCCATCCCAAGGGGGGGAGACTTGTCACGCCCCCAATCCTGAATAGGATTGTTGGGACGGCCATGGTTCGAGGAAACGTACAAGCCGGTCTTGAGACATCAAGGCAAGCGTTCCATGGTCGAGAAAGAAGGTTAAGGATATAAGGAAACTTAGACTTAACCTTATACGAGCTAGGTGTTAGCTAGGACGAGTAAGACGGTAGCTAGGACAAAGTGGACGAGTAGCTTGGCCAGCTCAAGGAAGCTAGGAGCAGTTTACTCCAGCTCAGTCCCTACTAAGTCAGCTCCACTAGCTGGACAACTAGCTCACTCAGCTGAGGCAGCTGAGTGTCAGCTCATCTCAGCTAGACGGACTGTCCGGGCTTTAGGCCGATGGTCCGGGTCTGGGTCAGTGGCGGGCTGGGAGGTCCGGCCATGAGGCCATGGGCTGTTGGGTCCTTGGTCAAGGCTGTGGGCTGTGCCCAGAAGGCCTAGGGCGTGGGTTGGGCTTGTGACCGACCCCAAACCCAATCAGAAAGGGCGAAGGGATGCAAGTGGCCGAAAGGGGACAACCTTGGCCGATGGTGCCCTTTCGCTAGCAAGTCGTGCCTGTTCGTGGGGCAAGACTTACCCCCTCGTTCTCTATAAATATGGGGGCTCTCTGGTCGATTTCATTATCCAATTCCAGAGTAAAATACTCAGAGAAAAACGTAGAGAGAAAGAAAGAGAGAAAGAGAGAGTTCCGGCCAAGAGAAAGGCCGATTGTGGTGGTGTTGTGTTCCGGCGACTCTGATCGTTTGAGAACTAACCCCGGTCAAGAATGGGAGATCAAGACAAGGAGAAGAGCATGGAGAACCCAGACGTGGTTCACAAGGTATGTGATGGGCCGTGGCTCCATCAGACCGAACGGACGGTCCATGCGACCGCACCGCGGCTCTGGTCGGTTCCTAAGTCCCATCCGGCTCTCCTTATCTGTTTCAATTCGCTTCTCTTCTCTTCTCTCTGGTTAAACACGAAGGGTTGTGTTGGTTGAGTCCAAGGGACACGTCCCTAGGCTTTGGCCGAACATAACTAGACCGCTAACCTTGACACGGGTCGGTTAGACGGATGATCCGATCGCACCAAGACTGGGCGGTTAGGACGAACGGTTGGGAATGACCCAAAGGGCACGAGTTGTCAAGAGTCATGAGTGTTCAAAGGTTGCGAGTTGCCAAAGGGTGTCAGGGACCAAAAGGTACGAGTTACCAAAGGTTGCGAACATCAAAAGGTACGAGGACCAAGAGGCACGATTGGCCAAAGGGTGCATGTTCCAAACGGTGTCTTTCGGGACAAGTTAGGACCGATCCTTATGGATCAGCCTATGGCTTGTCTAGTGAAGACAAGGTCACGGTTTGTCTAAGCCAAGGTAGAGTCGCAAGGTCTGACCGGTTGCTAAGCCTTCCGGATTAGGCTTGAGGCTTACTCGGCCGATTGGATCCAGGCCTAAGGCCGGATCAGGTAAGGGAGTCCGTTGGGCCATTGAGCCGGACTCCATTGGCCGGTCGCACCTAGATTCTATCCGGATAGACGGATTGGTCTTTGGGAACGATCCGGATCTGTTCGTGTGTTCTGTTATCTATTCTGGACTATCTATCTGATTCTAAGTCAAGGGGTGGTTGGTTGTATGACTTAGGATACGGTAGGTAGGTCCATACGTTTTTGTGATTATGTTGACTGAGGTTTATCTAAGTTCTAGGAACCAAGCCAAGCATGGTAGAATCAATCCGTTCTATTCTCGGTTATGATTAATGCTTATCTGGTTGTGGTTTCAGGAACTAAGGATGGTTCTGGTCAAGCCAAGGAGCCGTGAAGGCTCGGTCAGTGAGAGGCTGTGTAACGTGTGGTTAGATGATACTAGGGATGAACTAGTGATTGTCTACGAGACTGTTAAGAAGTTGTGTATTGAATCTCATGTTTCTAAGTAATACAAAGTTTATACATTGTTATTCCGCTGTGCAAATCTGTTCCTTTGTTTATGAACCTCATATTCGAATATGACTTAGTAACTAATAGACATCAAAATGGATCAAACGAGCAAAGAAATTAATAAGTAAGCCTGCGGACTCCATCAGGTCGAGAGGCCAGGGTTCGGGTCTTACAGAAAACATCCTTGGCAAATGCTTTCGCAGTTGTTCGTCTTTCATAAATCCAAGAATTTCACCTCTGACTATGAAATACGAATGCCCCCGACGTCCCGTTAATCATTACTACTCGATCCCGAAGGCCAACACAATAGGATCGAAATCCTATGATGTTATCCCATGCTAATGTATCAGAGCGTAGGCTTGCTTGAGCACTCTAATTTCTTCAAAGTAACAGCGCGAGGGGCACGCCCGGCAGTTAAGGCCAGGAGCGTATCGCCGACAGAAGAGAAAGCCGACCGGTGCTCACCGAAGGCGGACCGGGCGACCCATCCCAAGGTTCAACTACGAGCTTTTTAACTGCAACAACTTAAATATACGCTATTGGAGCTGGAATTACCGCGGCGGTGCTGGCACCAGACTTGCCCTCCAATGGTCCTCGTTAAGGGATTTAGGGTACTCATTCCAATTACCAGACTCAAAGAGCCCGGTATTGTTATTTATTGTCACTACCTCCCGTGTCAGGATTGGGTAATTTGCGCGGCCTGCTGCCTTCCTGGATGTGGTGTTGGCCGTTTCTCAGGCTCCCTCTCCGGAATCGAACCCTAATTCTCCGTCACCCGTTACACCATGGTAGGCCACTATCCTACCATCGAAAGTTGATAGGGCAGAAATTTGAATGATGCGTCGCCAGCACTAAGGCCATGCGATCCGTGCGAGTTATCATGAATCATCAGAGCAAAGGCAGGAGCCGCGTCGACCTTTATCTAATAAATGCATCCTTCCAGAAGTCGGGTTTGTTGCACGTATTAGCTCTAGAATTACTACGGTTATCCGAGTAGTAGTTACCATCAAACAAACTATAACTGATTTAATGAGCCATTCGCAGTTTCACAGTATGAATTCGTCATACTTACACATGAATGGCTAATCTTTGAGACAAGCATATGACTACTGGCAGGATTTAACAGGTTAGCATTCATAAATCAGGACAAGACCACGTCATATTCCCGCAAACACACATGGAAAGTGGGAACAGACGCAGACTTGACCGTCATCTTTTGTCCGGAGACAAACGTGTTAGCGGGACAGAATTTCTCGGGTCACCGCCATAATATTTCCGCAACCGAGATCTCAGAAACAGCTTATTCACCTTTGCGAACAATGCATAAACTATGCAAAGACGCAAGGATCACAAGTGCCGGCTTATGTGTTCACGACTTCCCCACGAAGGAGATGCCGCAAACAACATTTTAAGCAAAGCCTAACAATTCCTTCCAGATAGGTACGAAACACAGGCCCCGGATCAGTTCAACAAGCATAAAACTATGCTAGTGAGAAATGAGGAGGATAGTGGTCTGTAGTTGGGGTGGCGAGCACAGAGCCTAAAACACTAGCTATCCAATCACCACTCATACGCCGAATGTTCATTGCCCCGCTAACATCAATCTTTCCAACCACTCTTGAGATGTAATCAAAAAGCAACTGGAAGACGGATGAAACCAGGCCAAGACCATGCAAGCGCGAAAATTTGAAGTTAGGGGCAAAACGTTCCACCGGAAAATTCGCCGGAAAAGTTCCCGGAAATTCACCGGGACAATCCGGCCATCGACCTCACCCAGCCCTCGATAGTGTTGGACCGAACAGTCCAACACTATGTACCCCGAACCGTTCGGGTACTGGGGGTAGGAGGCTCAAGAGAGTGCCTACCCCTTATATATACAAAACGCTTTTTTCAGTCTGTCACCAGTAGACATTGTTTGTTCCGGGGAGTATTTTTAATGTAAAAAAAAAATACTTCGAATTTGAATCTGATTTTTTGCATGCTTCATAAGGATGGTTAAAGCTATTTTCTGGTAAATTTTCATAAATTTCTTTTGCTTCTAACCATGTCTTTTGCATGCTACAAAGGTCGGAGTTTCGTGGTCTAAACGGATGTCTACAGCAACTTTTGATCAACACTGACATCCTAAAAACTCA